>NC_081411.1:471230776-471240776 GCF_030272615.1 Cryptomeria japonica | reverse complement strand
CAGAACCCAAAAAAATTGCACACCAATGCATTTCTCTAATAGAAGTCAATATTATCCACAACATCTTGGCCACAAACCACCACAGGGGAGGATTTAGCATAAGGAAGCGGATGAACCCCCTCAATAGTGGCATACCTAGCCAAACGAGCAAAAATTCTTCCACCAATAAGAGGAAGAGATCTGGGAGGGACCACAACCTAGGCATCCACACTCCTGTTAGCAACACCAGTAGTCGAAGTACACCCACCAGTGATGCCCTTAGCAGTAGGATGACCCCTCGACTTAGTTCCCACAAGAGAAGGGGGAAGGCTAAAGCCAGCTATAGTGGCGTTAGGAGAGAGGGAAACATCAACCATAGCTACAATACCAGTAGACATGGGAAGAACCAAAGGGATCGCAAAGAAGGATGGTATGGGAAGGTCTCTAGCAACCTCTACGCGAGGAGGAAGTGGGGGGGAATCCATGGACGAGGGCACGTGAGCAGAGAAATTGACTGTCACAGCAGAAATGAACACCATTAGAGCAAAGGCACACATGCCATTCCTGGCACCGACAACAACAACAACGCTCAAAATCTGGGAGGCGGGAGGTCCATTGGTGAGAGGAAGGAGGGACGTCAAGAGAGTTAATAAAATATTATCCAATATGAACTTGCAAACTTTTATCTATGTTGTCATTCTCTTTTGGTAACAAGGTTTAACCTTGGTTTTCATGGGAATGCTTGCATATGTCTTTTGATATTATTATTTGCATAAGAAATTGTAATAATTAAAGTTTTGCATTGATTTCCATGTTGAATCCATGTTTTTCTCAACCTTCAGATAGTATCCTAATCCTTCTAGCTAGAAATCAATCTCATTAGAAAAATGGCTTGATGTTGTATGTTTTGCATGCACCTCTACTCTCCTATAGAGTTGAACTTTCCCTCTTCTGTGGAGTGACTATTTCCATTCAGGTTATTATCCTTATGATATCCATACTTGTTTAGGAGTAGTGTTGTAATTGTCAAAGATTTGGGGATAGTTTGTTTGTTACAAGTTTGGCACAAATACACACCTCTATATTAGATGTTATTCCTAGTTGTGACACATAACCCTGCTCTCATCCATGTGTTGCTTCCACATCTTCGATTGCATATGTAATCACATCAAATGACATGAAAATTCACCTCTCATCCCTTGTTGAATACTAAAATTTATAGTCTTATTAAAAGTGTAAAGTACAAAGTTTGAGAAAATACGACATATATTGTATAGGTAAATTTTTCATTGCAACTAATCGATCTTTGCAAATACATATATTAATATTTCTTGCCTCTTATTTGCTAGGTCCTTGACAAATATTTCGACTATCTCTCTTTGAACTTTGGCTAGAATCAAAGCTAAATTGGGAATGAAATCACTATATAAAACCAATCGATTTTGGTCTCTCTTAAGCACTTGCTAAACAAATTTATGACTTCACCTTGTTATCCATTTTCTAAATGTTTAACTATTTTAATGAAACCATGTTCTACATTCCTATATTACTTCATCAAACTATCTTGGTTCATGGTTTTATTCAACGAATTGATTGTTTATTTATGAATCCCAACATCTCATAGTTTCTTAGTTGTATGAATACATCCTCTGCAGAATTGTTTTTGCTGATATATGTATGTATGTATGTATGTATGTATATGTGTATGTACATACATACATACACACACACACATGTGTGTGTGTACACATATATGTGTGTGTGTATATACGTATATATATGTGTGTGTGTGTACGTATATATGTGTGCGTGTATACGTACACACACACACACAAATATATGCGTGTGTGTGTGTGTGTACACACACATATACATATACATACACACACAAAAACAAATATATATATATACACACACACATGTGTATGTGTGTGTGGACATATGTATATGTATATGTATACATATACATATATGTATACATACATATATATGTATATATATGCATATATGTGAAACATATATGTACATATATGTACATATGTACATATATGCATATATGTACATAAATGAACATATATCCATATATGTACATAATGAACATATATCCATATATGTACATAAATGTATATGTATACATATATGTATATATATATATACATATATATGTGTAGCGTCCTAAAATTGCGACACTTGCAATTTCGACTGCATTTCGGTCTTCACGATGGCGACGCAACACGCAACCTGAATGGAGACCCCAAAACTTGCTCACGACACCAAAAACTGCATTTTTCATGCACCCTGGCCTGAACCTCCTTGCACCC
Source organism: Cryptomeria japonica (assembly GCF_030272615.1). Taxonomy (NCBI): domain Eukaryota; kingdom Viridiplantae; phylum Streptophyta; class Pinopsida; order Cupressales; family Cupressaceae; genus Cryptomeria; species Cryptomeria japonica. The sequence goes on along the minus strand of NC_081411.1, from coordinate 471,238,476 downwards.
TGCTGCCCCGGGAGGTGGGACCAGAGCGCCCAGCGCCCTGGTCCCTGGGTCCTATTTTGGGCCCGGTTTCCTAAGTGGTATCGGGTCTTTTCGTTTGCAATTTGGAAAATTACATTCCCTGGTCGGCCTAAGGTCGGGAAAATCAGTCTATCAGCCCTAATTGACAAGTATATAAACTACATTTTTCTCTCTCATTTGGGATATATGAAGAGGATATGTGTACAAAGCGTGGAAACTATACTCAAGCATTCAAGCAATTGATCATTCCAAGTCTCCATTCAAGGCTAAGTGTTGCATTCAAGTCAAGGATTCAACCATTGAAGAGGAGATCACTGATTACATGTTACACACTACAACATACTACAACATACAACATCTAAACCTTCGCACATAAGGATACCAACATCCTTAGAACAAGGTATTAGTACTTGTTTGTCATTACAGTCATTTACATTTACAACACTTGCTCATTTCTTGGTTAATTCCAAAACCGGGGTTTGACCTAAAGGCAAACCCCTAATCCCTAACCCCCCAATCGTCTTCGCTTTTCTGTGTGTAGGTTGCAGGTACGCGGCTGAGATTGAAGATCTGGAATCCTTGTGCAGAGACGAACAGATCCCCCTTCGTTTCGCGGATTTTTCGGAGGACCGTGGTGCCGGGCGCCATCGTCCCGACAACTTTTGCTCAAATTTGCAGGACAGCACCGTATCGACATTCTACTGCTAATTCCAGGTCCGCAGCTTCATCCTATAACCTAAACTCAGTTTATAAGCGAATCTTTATGACTTTCTATGCATCCTTAGCTTAATTTCCTTAATCAACATTCTTTACAAAAGAGGGTAGCTTTGATTTCCAAACCCTTGAAATTCATTTAGCATCCAATCTTACATTGTGTGGGATTGAATCTTATGAGTTTCAACCCCTCTTTTGAATGTAAAGTCTTCCCCCTAAGTGAAAACCCATCGAATCCTAGCGAACCTCCCTTCTCTCTCCTCGGAGTTAGAAGAGGGGAGACCAACTAGGGTTCGACCGCGATTTTCCGCTTTACATTTTGGTGAACCCGACGTGAACATCCTTTCTGATTATTCATGATTAGATCTGAAAATTGATTCCTTGATTACATTTCCATGTTTGATCTTTTGCAAAATTTTAGAGGTGATTGCATAAAAATCCTAAATTTTCTTTGAACATTGAACTTGCGAAATGTTTAATTATTAATGCTTGCTTCAGATCTGCTTTTCTATTATAAATTATCAATTCATATCTGTACTTTAATTTTGAAAATTAAGTGCTTAAATGTCAAAACCCTAATTTTTGAAACCTTCTTAATTCAACCTTTGTTTGACAATTTGATCGATCAAAACATCTCCAAATCAGCTGTAACTTTGGATTCCGCAATAAAATCACAATATCTTTCATCCCTAAAAATTTGGAAAAAAGTTGCGAGGACCGTGTTGCACTCCGAGCGCCATCGTCCTCGACATTTTTTCCAAAATTTCGGGAGCGAGATCTTGCTGTATTTTCCTGCTAAAATCCATAATTTTGGCTGATTTTGTCAATTATAACACTTTCAAAATTACAGTCAAAGTTGGTCTTGTGATTGCTTGGTTTAAGGCTCCTAATCATTCAAAAATTATCGAAACTGAAATTTTGTGTCAAAATTGTGTTCTTACTGTCTTAGATCTGAAAAGTGTATTTGCGTTCATTCGAAATTTCAGTGCTTTATTCAAATATTTGCATTTTGTGACTTTTAAAATTAAGTGTCTAATTACAACAACTTTAATTTCCGCTTTCAAAATTGAATTTTGCGTGAAATTGAGTCAATTTTTGAATTTCAAAATTTGCATTGCTTTTGACATTCCCTCTAAAATCATAAAATTCAAAATTTCAGTTTCCCTCTCTTTTTCAAAATTCAAAATTTTGCATTTTTCGACAATCTTGATAGGGTTCAATTTTGAGATTGCAACTTTAATTTGGCCTATCTACAGATCGTAAAATCCCTCAATTTTTTCAGATTAGCTCTAAAATCATCATACCTTTCATCCCTGCAAATTTCAAAAAAAGTTGCAAGGACCGTGTTGCACTCCGAGCGCCACGGTCCCGGACATTTTTTCCGAAATTTCGGGAGACTGTTGTGATTGCATTGAACAGCTTAAATCTGGAAGATTGGCTGGTTTTACTGAAAATTGCTACCTCTAAATTCAAAATTTTCCCTCTCTCTCTAGTGCATGAGTTTTATAACAATAAGCCCTACTTACACTATTCCCGTTAGACGAAGCCGTAGAATTAAGTCCTTCCGAGGTTTAACTACCGAGGAGATGGAACCTAATTTGAGTAGCCTTTTTAACGAGGACATGGGTAATTCCTCTAATCCTCCTAATGATGAAGAAGCTCCCCATGAAGTTTCTGTTGAACAACTTTCCAAATTGGATAACCAATTTGACGATTTTCACCAATGGATGTCTCATGAGTATCCCGATAGTCAAGCTCTTCCTTTAATTGAGGGTCTAAAACGTATGCTTCAAAGTGATAAGAATGGAATTGATGTTTTACGTGGTATAGCACACATTGTGGATTCGAATGTGATGCCTATGAAGAGTTGTGCTGAATCTTTAGGTTATACACAACCTCCTACACAAGTCAATCATTCTATTCCTTTGACCACTTCTATTGCTAGTTTACCTACCTTTACATCAAACATCATGGCTACCTTTATACAAGACATTCCTCCTGTGATCACTAGTCATGGGGGCAATCCTCCTTCTTCAATTAACCCTATTCCTTCATTCAATCCGACTTCTTCATTCATTCCTTCAATAAGTGTTCCTATTACATCTTCACAAATGAACATGACGCAAGGGGGCAATTCATTTAACCATTCCATTCCTCCTTGTAGTGTTCCTCCTATCCAATCATCCCCTATGGTTGACTATCATAGGGTCCCACCACCTTACTCTTTACCTTCTTTCAATAACATCACACCTCCATCTCAATCTAACACACCTAATATGAACTCTTCGACTGAAGCTACCATTAATAATCTTGCACAAACTGTCTCTTCTTTACAGCAACAAATTGCCTCTATGAATCAATCTAAGTTTAGTGTGCCCACATTTGATGTTGCGAGCCCACTTTCTCTTGACATTGTTCGAGCTATTCCTCCTAAGCATGTTGAAATCCCGCATTTGGAGCTTTATAATGGTAAAGGAGATCCTCTAACACATGTTAAGACTTTTCAAACAATATGTACTGATTTTGCTTATGACCAAAGGTTGCTTGCAAAACTATTCACCAGAACATTAAGAGACAAAGCCCTACAATGGTATTGCTCGTTGCCTTCTTATTCTATTACTTCTTTCGAACAACTTGCAAATGCTTTCATTCAACAATTTCAAAACAACATAAGTCCTAAAGTTACTTTGATTGATTTAATGCATTGTAAACAAGGTGTTAAAGAAAAAGTGACTGATTTCATTGGTAGATATAAGCATTTGTGTGCTCAAATTTCTTTTCCAATGCCTGATAATGATATTCAAAGAATCTTTATTTTTAATTTGCAAAAAGATATTCGAGACAAACTTCTGTTTTCTGAGTTTACTTCTTTCCAACAGTTGTGTGCCACTCTTCACAATTATCAACTGACTGTGAGTCAAATGGAACAATCACATCCTATGGCTCCGAGTGATAAGGGTGATAGCAGTCAACAACCATTTGGGAAGTTTAAACCGAACAGAGATTCCATCAAATTCAATGAAAACATCATCAACAACAATGTGAATGCAGCATCAGGTGTGCCTCCTATTTCTAAATTTTTCAGGAAAGAAAGAAAGTATACTCCTTTGAATGAATCATTGCATGATATTATGAATAAGTTATTGGAACAAAATGTGCTTACTCTTCCTCCTATAAGACAAATTGATCCTGCAAAGATTACTTCACCTTATTTTGATCACAAATCTTTTTGTCACTTTCATCGTCAGCCTGGGCATGATACTGAAAAATGTTTTTCTTTAAAGGGTAAAATTCAAGATTTGATTGATAATAATACTATTTCTGTTTCTGGAGTGAATGATAAAGGCAACACATCTGTAGCTCCTCTTAACCAAAATCTTCAGATTTTCACTGATCCATTACCTTCTCATACTTCTCATACCTCTAATGCGATTGAGGCTAATGATTCCTCTTTCTCATCTGATGGTCTTGTGTCTATGACTCCGAATGTGATTAACTTTGTAGAGCAGCAAGAAATCCCTAAAGAACCTTCCATCACATTTGATTCTAGTGAAACCATTAGGGCACCTGATGGTCCTTTATACATAGTTGCAAAAGTCAAGAATACACCTTGCCGTGGAGTGCTTATTGATCCTTCGTGCATGGTTAATGTTATTACTGAAGAATTTCTTTTTACTTTGCAATTGAATCAAGTGATCTATGACAAAACAGATGTGATTGTGAAACTATTTGATGCATTTTCTTCTCCTGCAATTGGTTCTATTACATTGCCTATTGAGGTCCATAATAAATCTCTTGATGTGAGCTTTGCTATTATTCCATCTTCCGAACAATTTCGTGTGAAGCTTGGCTATCCTTGGCTATCTTCCATGAAAGCTATTGCTTCTCCTATTCATAAGTGTTTAAAATTTCCCCACAATGGTGAAGTTGTTACTGTCAATCATAGTCTCTTTAAACCAGCCGAAAGAACTTCTAGTGTTCCTATAGATTACTTTTGGCCTAAACAATTCCAATCTCTTCCTCCGCGAAGTGATCATCTTTTCAAATCTTATCAAAAGTGGAAAACAGATATGATCTTATCTCTAAGTGAACCTAGAACACCTAAACTTGACATTCCTATCATTCTTGAGAAGGAAATTCTTCCTTTGAAAGACAAAACTAATGTCTTTCCCCAAGAAGATTCCCAACCCGTCCCCATGGATGTGACTATGTCTATGCCTCATAGATCTTCTAAAAATAGACCTATACCTCCTCGTCATGATGGACTTGGTCTTCTTCCTAAACCAAAAATTCCTCCTTTATATGGAGCAGTTCCTCCTCCTTCTTTTTATAGAGAGAAGAGACCTTCTTCTTCTCCTATTATCCAGCCTAAGAGACCACAACCTAAACATCCAAGTGATAAGGATGAGAACATTCCTCCTCCTCTATCTTCTACACTTCCTACTAAGACTAGACGTAATCGTTCTGCACAGGAACGCCGACGAAAGCGTCGTCTTAGGGTTCAAGCAGCTGCTTCTCAAACTTTACAATCTCCAAAAACACCTTCAACAAGCATTATTCCATTTTCCCCTCAGCCGGATATTGAGCCTAAATTTCCTAAACATAAGATGCATGATGGTCTTGATCCTGTGCGAGTTAAAGATCCTATTTTTATAAATCTTGATGATGATATAGATGAAAATGTTATGCATGATGAAAATGTTACTCCTCTTGCTTCTGATAGCGAATATGAACTTGTTGATGTTGATAACCATTTATCTAATGAATTTTCTAAAGCACTTATCCTAGCTCCTAGACAAGAACAATGTGGCTCGGAACATGAACATAGCCCTTGTTTGGATCTTGTGATAGCTCCATCTGCTGTGTTGGATGTTCCTCCTCTAGTGTGTTCCCTGCCTTCCCGAAACATTGATCAGCAAGATCGGGGGGTAGATGACGTGCTAGACTAGTTACATTAGCATGGCAGATTCTCTCCCCCTCCCTTTTGTTACTTCTTCTATATGTTATTCTCATTCTTCTATTTGTCGTCCTTAGTGTTGTCTACTTGAGGACGATGCAAAGCATTGAGATCTCTTTGGTCTCTCTCATGTTGACTCAAAAGACACATGTGTTCCCTTCTTCTAGGTGACCTTCCTTGATTGGGGGATGAAGAACAATTATGCATACATACATATGATATATATACATGACTTATCATATAGCATACTGACCCCGAGGAAAGTGAAGTTACCTTGTGCTTTGTGTTTTGTGTCTATTATCCTTGGGTTTATCTCACACTTGGAGGCTAAATCCTTGCGATAACGTGCTCCTTTCCTTTCTCATTGCTTATGTGTATCACTACGTTAAAACAATCACCCCCGTTGAGGCGTGTGCGATCGCTTTAACGTAGGGGGGCATACACCCTGTCTATCCTTTCAAAGATACTTGAAAATTTCTTGGCAAACTTAGCTTTGTCTTGAAGATTTTTGGTATTTCTTTTGCATGACTCATAGTGAGGGAACCTTACTACTGACAGTCATGGTTCTCCCTCGTGATCTTCCCTTTTACTTTGTCAATCGAAGTTGTAAGATCCTTAGTCCACTGGGGGCTTGGTGTATCTTGCCTCCTTGACGTGGTGAAAGTCTTTCAATATTGTTTCCTTGTACTTTACCGGAAGTATGAGCCTACATACTCCCGCTAAAGTGGGGGCTAAATGTAGCGTCCTAAAATTGTGACACTTGCAATTTCGACTGCATTTCGGTCTTCACGATGGCGACGCAACACGCAACCTGAATGGAGACCCCAAAACTTGCTCACGACACCAAAAACTGCATTTTTCATGCACCCTGGCCTGAACCTCCTTGCACCCTGCTGCCCCGGGAGGTGGGACCAGAGCGCCCAGCGCCCTGGTCCTCCAGGACCATGGCGCCCAGTGCCCTGGTCCCTGGGTCCTATTTTGGGCCCGGTTTCCTAAGTGGTATCGGGTCTTTTCGTTTGCAATTTGGAAAATTACATTCCCTGGTCGGCCTAAGGTCGGGAAAATCAGTCTATCAGCCCTAATTGACAAGTATATAAACTCCATTTTTCTCTCTCATTTGGGATATATGAAGAGGATATGTGTACAAAGCGTGGAAACTATACTCAAGCATTCAAGCATTCAAGCAATTGATCATTCCAAGTCTCCATTCAAGGCTAAGTGTTGCATTCAAGTCAAGGATTCAACCATTGAAGAGGAGATCACTGATTACATGTTACACACTACAACATACTACAACATACAACATCTAAACCTTCACACATAAGGATACCAACATCCTTAGAATAAGGTATTAGTACTTGTTTGTCATTACAGTCATTTACATTTACAGCACTTGCTCATTTCTTGGTTAATTCCAAAACCGGGGTTTGACCTAAAGGCAAACCCCTAATCCCTAACCCCCCAATCGTCTTCGCTTTTCTGTGTGTAGGTTGTAGGTACGCGGCTGAGATTGAAGATCTGGAATCCTTGTGCAGAGACGAACAGATCCCCCTTCGTTTCGCGGATTTTTCGGAGGATCGTGGCGCCGGGCGCCATCGTCCCGACAACTTTTGCTCAAATTTGCAGGACAGCGCCGTATCGACATTCTACTGCTAATTCCAGGTCCGCAGCTTCATCCTATAACCTAAACTTAGTTTATAAGCGAATCTTTATGACTTTCTATGCATCCTTAGCTTAATTTCCTTAATCAACATTCTTTACAAAAGAGGGTAGCTTTGCTTTCCAAACCCTTGAAATTCATTTAGCATCCAATCTTACATTGTGTGGGATTGAATCTTATGAGTTTCAACCCCTCTTTTGAATGTAAAGTCTTCCCCCTAAGTGAAAACCCATCGAATCCTAGCGAACCTCCCTTCTCTCTCCTCGGAGTTAGAAGAGGGGAGACCAACTAGGGTTCGACCGCGATTTTCCGCTTTACAATATGTATATATACATATATATACATATATAC